>NW_024541887.1:0-10832 GCF_016758755.1 Suillus discolor
TTGTGGCCATGGCCAATCCAGCACCGTTGACTAGACAGCCAATGCTGCCATCGAGCTTAATGAAGTTCAGACCGGCCTTCTGAGCTTCAACCTCTGATGGCTCCTCCTGCGAGATATCGCGGAGTGCAAAGATATCCTCATGACGGAACTCAGCATTGTCATCAAAACCGAATTTGGCATCCATGCTGAAACAAATTGAAGGGGAGCAACGTGGGTTGTGAGATTTCCACTCACCAAAGTACATGGCCATCAACAGTCTCTGACATGGGGTTGATTTCAATTTGGGTGGCATCCTTGTCCTTGAATATCTTGTACAGGTTGATGAAAATGTTTGCCGCTTCATCTTGACCACCTTCCTTAATTCCAAGAGTTTTAGCAAGTTCAAGGGCCGTTGACTTGCTCAGACCCTTCTCAAAATCGATGGGAGTCGTAATGATAGCACCGGGGTTAGTCGCAGCAACTTCCTCAATGTTCATGCCTCCCTGATTGGACGCGACAAGAACAACACCTTGGGTAACACGGTCGTTGAGTACAGCGACATAGTATTCGTGGGAAGGATCACGACGCTCAGCAAGCATAACCTGTTCTGTAGTCAGAGACGAGAAATAGCTGGTAATGAATGTACAAACAGCATTGCAGATTCTACCACCGGCACCAGTTTGTTTCGTGATGAGTTTTGAGCCGATCATCTTGCCAGCATATTCCTGTGCTTGTTGTGGGCTTTGAACCACATGAGTTGTGAAGTAGGGACATCTCTATTGGCTTGTTACGTACCTGTCGACGGTATGCACACCACCCTGGAAGCCATTGTCGAATTTTCCTTTGCCCCGGCCACCGGCAAGCACTTGTGCCTTGATTACGAGTTTGTCCGTGCCTAAGCATCCCAGTCTTAGCGAGGAATACACGTCACGATGAAGATTCCAAACGCTCACCAAAATTCTGAGCAACCTTGTAGGCCTCTTCAGGAGATTTTGCAACGATGCTCTTTGGTGTTGGTATGCCATACTAGGGATCAAAGCGGCAGTCGTCACGCTATGAAAATGCTGACGATTTCTGAGCAATCTCACCGAGTTTAGTAGATTCACCGACTGGTACTCGTGAATAGAAAGGAAGCGCCTTTGACCAGCAGATGCTGCTCGCTATAACACCAATTAGATACAAAAAAACATGAATGAAACCCCACTTACTCGGGCCAACGAGCCTGTTGTTCTGAAGGAGGCAAGCATTGAGGAAGAGGTGTGATTGAATGTGATAATTCTCAGCCCTTCGGGAAAAGCGGGGGCGCGGGTTGCTTATATCAGCGGAGTGTCGATGAAAAGGGCATGGAAACACATGTTTGTGTTCTTCAGCCAGAGTGACGACGACGGTGGACTTTTTATCACAGAATCTTCCAGTCTCTGATCCGCTTCTTCTAAGCTTGGAATAGCTCTGGCAGATGGAATACCGTGACCTCGCCTTGAGTTCGGACACCTATCTTTAAACCGTGGGTTGTTCGAAATTTGGCAGAAGGAACATGCACTATTGAATACCATTGGCGCATACTTAGTACTACTAATCTTCTATCTATCCGATGTTTTATAGCCTCGGTCATGAATTATCCTCGAGGCCAGCCTCATTGCAATATAAAGGAGTTAAAAAAATTGTTTGGACATCTGAGCCCAGAGCAACGCCCTCATGTTAGTTTCCACCATGGTTGACTCAGTTGTGGACTCGTCTCATTCAAACGGTAGTGATATTGCTAGCCTTTCTCCCCTCATTCAGCTTCAATTTGTCGACTACTGTTCTTCATCAGGCCCTTGATCTTGTGGAGAATCCTGACTTCCGACGACCAGCTTACTGCTCCATCCAAATTCCTTCCAGGGTCAACTATTGGTGACTATACTTCATGTGATCATACGATCTTGTGCATGTTACTGAGAGATTGCATGCAGGAAACATTTGCGGCATGCGCGGGATCATTTATCCTCCTCATCGATTGTGTAACAGGGCCTGCCCCGCATGTCTTTTCATATGACACCCAGCCGTAATACACCAATGGAGAGCAATCTCTCAGAAGCTCGAGAGGCCCTCAAGCAAGCTATCTCGCGTGTCAATGAAGTAGTACCCACAGCGAACCTCGACATCCCACTGACCTTGAACGCCGTGACGCCTTTCATGCAAACCTTGAGGACAACATTTGGCAGAGAGGTAAGATTTGAGTACGGTGATGGATGATTTCTCCACCCCTGTTTTTATCCAGCTCTGGTTTGCAGGGTTACATGCAGTTCATCATTGGTCCATGGTCTGTCCATATTGTTCATGATGCAAACGAGGTGCTTAAATGCTTAAATTCGTGAGGTCCGGGTCATAGCAGGAGAGGTGGTCAGGGGTTTTCATCTGCAATGGGGGGGTTTATTCAATCCTTGCGCAGGACATCAAACTTGACGATGATTTTGGGTTTGCTCCCTCCACTCTTGTCCACAAGGGTAGCGAAGCCGCTGTTAGGAAAGGCAAAAATCTGAAATTCGAGCGTGTTGTATAGCATATCTCACAACTAGTAATAGTACCTCGTACTGAGTTGTTAATCCACCGTTGCCGGATCACGTGTGCTCAGAGTGCCTCAACTTACAAAAGTAATCTTTAACGCAACTGAAGGCTGCTTGCCCATTAATACTGACAGTCCTTCACTATCACTATTATACTCATTCTTCGACCATGTCACAAAACATGATACCCCTCGATGGTGAAGGTCAGAAGAAGAGAGTTGTAAGTCATTTTCTTTGCAGCTGGAAATTCCTCGATCAGATCATGCTTACCTCCCCGTCAGTGTTACTTCTTCGACTCGGACATCGGGGGTTTTCCACTATGGTCCCGGGCACCCGTGGGTTATGGTTGTCTGTCAGGCCGAGGGGTTGTGACATGATTATCTGCCAACAGGATGAAACCAACTCGTATACGAATGTGTCATTCCTTGGTCATGAACTATGGTCTGTACAAGAAAATGGAGATATTCGTGAGTACACCTGCGAATGCATGGACGATCACTCGACTCAAATTTTACCTCCCGCAGCGTGCTAAACCTGCAACAAAACGCGGAAATGACACAGTTTCACTCTGACGAATACGTCGAGTTCCTCAGTCGC
Source organism: Suillus discolor (assembly GCF_016758755.1). Taxonomy (NCBI): domain Eukaryota; kingdom Fungi; phylum Basidiomycota; class Agaricomycetes; order Boletales; family Suillaceae; genus Suillus; species Suillus discolor. The sequence continues at coordinate 3,123 of NW_024541887.1, forward strand.
ATCACCCCCAGCAATATGAATTCGTACATAAAAGAACAACATAAATGCAAGTAGTTCCGCCTCTTATTCTTGCGTCATCTAACTATCCTGGCCTCCTCTCGCAGACAACGTTGGTGATGACTGCCCTGTTTTCGATGGGCTGTTCGACTACTGTTTCTATCTCAGCAGCCGGAGGCTCTATGGGTAACAGTGTTTCACGGGGTATGATAAGTCAAACACTCACGCGTCCTGCAGAGGGTGCTGCACGTCTTAGTCGAGACAAAATGTGATATTGCCGTAAACTGGGCCGGCGGTCTTCATCACGCGAAGAAAAGTGAAGCAAGCGGCTTTTGCTATGTCAATGGTCATACAAAATTCTTTCTACAACAGCTATCTTCACGCTGATTACATGTCGCAGACATCGTGCTGGGCATTCTTGAGTTGCTCCGGTGCGCGCTTTTTAATTGCAGAGTCTAATCTTGACATGGTCCTGATGATCGAAACCCACCAGGTATCATACCAGAGTCCTTTACATTGATATCGATGTTCATCATGGCGACGGGGTAGAAGAAGCGTTCTACACCACAGATCGGGTCATGACGGTCAGTTTCCACAAATATGGCGAGTATTTTCCAGGAACTGGCGAATTGCGGGTATGTGTCATTTTGTCTTATTGGTGGAATATTGTTGACACCTATCAGGACATAGGAATAGGCAAAGGAAAATATTACTCTCTCAACTTCCCATTGCGTGACGGAATCTCGGACGAAAACTATAAATCGGTGTTCGAACCTGTCAGTGAAGTTTTCTTTTCCAGCTGGCATCTACAAGTTTTCAATACAGGTGATCCGTGAGGTCATGGAATCGTATGACCCGTCGGCTATTGTTCTTCAATGTGGAACGGACTCCTTGTCGGGAGATAAGCTCGGCTGCCTAAACCTATCTATGCGAGGTATGACCAAAAGTGTTACCCTTAACTTGTCTGAACTTTCATTCAGGGCATGCCAACTGTGTCAAATTTGTGAAGTCCTTCAACAAGCCTCTACTACTGCTTGGAGGTGGGGGTTATACGATGCGCAATGTCAGTCGGGCATGGGCCTATGAAACTGGTCTGGCAGCTGGCGTTGAACTGGCACCAGGTTGGCCTTCTTTCAGCGCAGTTCTCTCACCTCGGACTGACATGATCTAGAAATACCCGTGAATGAATACTACGAGTATTTTGGACCAGACTACGAATTAGACGTGAGGGCGTCAAATACAGAGGATATGAATACACCGGAGTACCTGGAACGTGTCAAGAATATTGTACTCGAAAATCTGCGACATTTGGGAGGGCCTCCCGGTATTCATATGACAGGTATGGACTTAAAAGGTATTTGGAAGGTGCTGGAATGTTCATCAAACTGCCAGATATTCCAAAAATGCCGATAGACGACGACATGGATGACCCTGATCAGGACGAAGACTTGATTCCTCCTGATACCAGGAGACACCGACGGTTATTGGACTCTCGCGTCCAAGTGGACGGAGAACTGTCTGACTCGGATGATGAAGGAGAAGGGGGGCGTAGAGACCACGCACAGCATCGTGATCGTGACAGCGAACCGAGAAGCCGCTCAAGCGAGGCGGACATTGCTAGTGGAAGGAGGTTTGGTATCGGTGTAGGCATCTTGAGTTCGGGTGCTGCGGGCTCGACCCATGGGGCTGGTCCTAGTGGACACACCACGATGGTTCGCCCCGTGTTGGGCGGGCATTTGCCGATGGAAGTCGATACTCCAACGACCACAGAAAGCGGGCCTACACCTATCGAACCAGTCGTCGCCAATGGCACGACAGATCATTACTCGGGTGATAAATCGCCAAAAATGAACGATGCTACGGCAACAAGTGTAGAAAGTTGATGACTTGCTTCGGCTGACCACTTTGTATATTGCTTGCTATCATTGCTGTCATTATGCTACCGATATATTAATCGAACACCAGGAAAAAGCTTGCAGACAGTGCATGGGACGTAGTATGCTAACAGTTGCTCAGCGGATCAGTTCTGTTCACTCGTTCATTAATGGCAAAAATACCAACTTCCTAATCCGTAAAACTCGAGTCTTTGTCATATGGAACTAAAACACCGTCTCCGACCCTTCTTAGTAAAGCTAACAATCAATCATTAGAGATCTCGAACATTAATGATGGAAGGACGGAATACTTCTCCTACGCTTTCCACTGCCGAGAACTCGCTTCTGACACCCGAGCAAGTCAAGCGCATTGAGCTGAACCGCCTCAAAGGTACATGAGTAATGTCACGGGGGTGCCCACATTCCAGTCCATATTTCAGCTAAACGCAGTTCTACCATAGCAAAAGCAAGGCAGAGACAACGAGAACAGGATGCAGGCCCGTCATCTACGCCAAATCCGAACCAGAAACGCCCTCTCGAGGTGATCCCAGCTGTGTCCACTTCACCGACAGCTCCTAAGCCACTGAAGCGTGATTCACGCCTCGGCAAGTACTTTGATTATGACCTGTCTAAAATGGTCAACTCGAAAGGTGGATTTTTGGTTGAGGAAGGGAAGGAGGTGGACGAAGATTTAAGGGCGAAAGAACGAGAACGAGAAAGACAACGAGCCAAGCAGAACTTGGAACCGCGTAAGTCTTACTTTTTCCTCCCTGTTGAGGTCCTAATGATAGTGGCATCACAGCGATGTACTTGGATCCGAGCTTGAATCCGAAGTGTAGAGAATGCCAGTCTATCGATATTGATTACACGTACAAGAAGATATTTGGATGCCTGGTATGTAACAAATGCAAGGAAGAACACCCAGAGAAATACAGTTTGTTGACAAAGACTGAGTGCAAAGAAGTAAGTTTTCGCTTTCCCTGCACTTTCATCCTCTCTGACAGACGATCAGGATTATCTTCTAACTGACCGTGAGTGGTTGACTTGGTCGTAGTGCATATACTGATAGATCCAGCCGAACTTCGGGATCGAGAGCTACTACCCCATCTACTGAAAGCTAATCCTCATAAGTCAACGTTCGCGAATATGATGCTCTTCTTGCGTTATCAAGTCGAAGATTTTGCGTGGAAGAAATGGGGTTCACCAGAGGCTCTAGATGTTGAATGGGAGCGTCGAACGGAAGAAAAGAAAAACAAGAAAAACAAGAAGTTCGAGGAAGGACTGCGAGACTTGCGCAGACGGACTAGAGAAGGTGTGTGGCAAAGGCGAAAAGATCAGGAGCACAAACATGTCTTCGGAGTAACGGAGGACATCGGGGATGGCATGGGTCGGCAAGTTTGCCATGAATGTGGATTCACCATCGACGTCGAGGTCTTTTGATTTGTTTAAGCGCTCGCCTGGGATGGCAATCATGACTCAGGGGATCTTGGTCCAGTCCGAACTTATAATTGTATCCAACCATAAATATCATACACTCGTCTTAATTACAAATTTTTGAACAATCTGCTACAGCGTACGCATCTTTATGTAAGTACCAATCCCGACCGAGTTTCCTGTGATTTTTCACTCGGTTACCTAGCTGTAGGCCGATATAGCCGGGTCAAAAAAGGTTCCGGTCACCGTGCTTCACAAACTCAACCGGGCGATTAGTACCAAGCTGGTTGTCATCATCGCCCATTTAGCGGGTGATCCAGTCGGTGGAATTCACCTGCTTTCGGTTTCATACTAATACTTATTGCCAGCTTTACCGGTACTTACTCCGGAACACCTCACGAGTCACTGCCACTAGCCTCGTCGAAGACGGCAGTAGTCAAGACCTTCCTCCCAGGCCACACGAAATAGCTGTTTTGCCGCAGCTCAGGCATTTACTATGGATGATCCAAACCAAGCCGAAAGCTCCAAGATTTCCACCTCATTGGAGCTTGAGCAGATCGAAGTAAATCTCTTTCGGTCAAAGACTTTATTCAAACCCACGAAGGCTCGAGGGGTTTTCGGAGGGCAGGTCATCTCACAAGCAATAGTCGCCGCCACCAATTGTGTTGATCCCGTGTTTGGGTTGCATGTAGGGATATTCTTCTTCGTATCCGGTACTGAAAGTTAATGGAACATGTTGCCCACTAGTCTTTGCACGTGAGCCGCGTGTATAACTTTTTGGGCGACAATACTCAATTCCATTTAGTGTTACTTTCTTTTGAGTGCATCTCCTGCTATTCCTATCATATATTTTGTCGAGAGGCTACGGGAAGGGCGGTCATACACTACCCGAAGTGTCAAAGCAGTTCAGAATGGAAAGGTGATATTTCAGCTAATGTGTTCCTACCACAAGCCGGAACCATGGCAACCTACATACCAGTGGCCCATGCCCGAGGCGCCCCCACTTGAGGAATGCGAGCTTGAGGAAGTGCTGTACAGACGCCGGGCTGCGAGGGAGGACCTTCCTGCGAAAGTTCGGGACCTGTTCTTGTCTTATGCACTTGTAGTGTCTGCCCTACTACTCTTATTCGCAATCCAGCTTACCTTGCCTGTAGGAAAAGGAAAATGGTCCAATTTCAGTCAGAAGGGCTGGATTGACCACTGAGAATGGTACACAAACATCCATGCATTGGATGCAAGCCCGAACAGGTCAAGCATCACATTACGGGGCACCTTATCAGAAGGTAGGATGTTGTCATGACTAGTTGGTTTTTGTCTAACCCACATCATCAGTGTATTCTGGCATACCTTTCAGACCTCAACTTGTAAGCAGCCTTCGACTCACGAGAGATACCCTCATGTTGCGCCATATCTAGCATCTCCGCTGCGTCTGATGTTCTTAAACTCAAGCGAAACTCAGATGGTCCTGATGCTCTTACCATGTCTGTGAGTACGGTGCTGTTTTGTGCCTTCGAAACCGCTTACAAACTCTACCTAGTCTACACTAGATCATTCCATATGGTACTATGAGTATGCTTCCTCTCTATTACTTGACCCACTGTGTTCTCAACTGCTGTTAGCGACAACTTTTGTTGTGAAGATGGATTACTCTACGTGGTAGGTGTCTTATCATTTCTTGAAAGTCATTCTTGTTCATATCTTTCCTCATGTAGGTAATTTGTCCTCGAGCTACATCCGGTAGAGCAGTGGTTCATGGCAGGGTATGTGGTGTTTATATTTGCTGCAGTCTTTCTGATGATGTATAAGTTGTACTCGCAAGCTGGCAAGCTGGTTGCGGTCACTTGTCAAGAAGGCGTGGTACGGGCTAACGTACGAGGTCCTACTGAAAACAAGGCAAAGCTGTAGAGTACATGTTATCTGTGTGACACTAACTTGAAGATACAACCGGGATTTGGTATTTATATTCATCGAATTACGATGACGTCTTCAAGACTCTGTAGATTCTCCGCCTCGTGTGACAGGCTTCTCGACAAGGAATGTTGAACCCTGACGAGACACTACTGTATGTAGTACACATACAATTGTTCAAATATTGCAACAGATACAAAAATCTAGCTACTGTCATAGTGATGCAACAATACTTTTTTATCGTTTTGTATTTCTCTTATAAATCTATTTCGCGACACCAAATAACTACGACGACAAAACTTGAAAACAAAAAGCAAATTGTCCCGTTCCTTGCCGAGTAATGCGACAAGTGTCAATCACGTTGAGCATTTTCCCGGCTAAACACCACTGCCAGTTGTTATATGCACGCGCTCCTGGAAAGCGATTGAGGTCATAACGATTCCTGCATCAGAGTCGGCCACGAGCCTAGCGTTAAATTCTCGAACACCGAGGATTAGGCGTGGTCCCAACACGACCATCTGTACGAGCGTGAGAATTTGAGACAAGCCAAGATATATCTGAGTCTCCAAAGAAAATGGGTTCTATAGAAATGATGAATCGTGCTCGCAGAGGTGAAGTATCAGATCGACATACCGTTGACAGCACCGGAGATAAATAACCGATCTGGAAGCAAGACACAGCAATGAAACTAGCACGTTTCAGTGAAAAAAGAGAACCGCATGAACATCATGAACTCACCTCGTAAAGTAAACCACGTGAGTTTTTATCAGCACCGTGAAACAGTCCCCGAGAATCCCTCTTGCTGATGATCGTGGCAGTTCGCGAATGTGTATTACAGCAATCCAGACTGCGAGAGACAGTACAAAGACTTCCCATGCGATGCCGATTATCCAAGTGAGGTCAACCAGAAGTACGCCGTTTCCGTTAAAGCTAGGGGAGCACACGTAACTACCGGAGAGAATGAGAACCACTGGTATTTGCCAATAGCGTGATGAACCGGTTTTTCATCCATAATGAATGCTTACCCGCCGAACTATTCTTAGTTGCTTTTCCAGAAGTCGTCACATTGATGATGGTGAAAGCCAGGAAGGTGACAACGAGAGGTATCAGCACCTTTTTGGATCGCTGATACATGGCATATAAACGAACGATCATGATGACTTGCATTGTTAAGGGAAGTCAGTGTCACTGATCAAAGTGTCGCAGGTGTAGGGCTCACCGCCTAGCATTGTAGTCGAAACAAAAGTGATCCAACTTAATGTGACAAAGTAGATATAACCTAAAAAATCCAGTTAGTGACCAGCCTGGGAGGATCATTCCAAATCAACTCACAGCTGTGGAGACCATTACATTATAGCAATGAGTTGGTTAAGAAGCTCACTCACCCCTACATGAGGGTGCAGTTGAATATACAGAAATGGCAGGCATCGGTGCAAAATTCTCACTGTGTCTGTCAACGAGATTGTCGGGACTTGAGCTGTATGCTGCTGGTCAAAAGAGATAAACATAGTGTATGCGAGGAGACATACCCAGTATGCTGAGGCTGATTGTAAAAGATGATACATTAGCATGGCGACAATGTTGAATCTTCCAAACATACACGGCATATACTAGTCCAACATAGCGCAGCTAGAAGATTTTCAAGTAAGCGCGAGTTGCCGACCCCAATTATAATCTAAGGTGCATACACATAGATACAAAGCAGTCACCAGGGACCAACGTTGCCTCTATTGTAAATCAATGTTTTTTTTCTCCTGACGTAGGACTCTACTCACCCAGATCAATTCGATCTGTAAAGTCATTCTTAGAGAGATGACTGCTTCGGAAATGGAATCAACTTACCTCTTGTGCTAATGTCAGTACTGAAGATGTTATTATTAAGGAATTTCAGCAGGTCTTAGAAACCATCTTGCTCACCCCAATCGTACCCCACACCAACAGAGGCGGCTACTGTAGAACCACGGCCAAGGTTAGACTAGGATATCTCTGCCATCAACCAACAGACTCTCCACGAACCTATAAAATAACTGGAAACAATGCTTGCATTAATGATCGGCCACCAAGAGGGATCATCTGAGACTAGAGGCATGTTGTTAGGGAACAGCAAACTTAGTGGACAGATGATGAAAGCGTTCGCGGTAGATATAATCCAGCATTTGGTTCCTGAATTCTGTTTTAGTCGGCAAAAGTAAGCATTGTCACATGGTGTGGAGTCGACGGGAGAAGATAGGAAATAAGTTGAAATGTCATGTACTAAATTCATCGAAGCTGACCCGTTGCAAGGAACGGACCTATCAGTGTAAATGCAACCATCGAAAGTAAACACCCTGAGGCCATTGAATCTCAGACGCGGCAATTAGTAATTAGGCCGCCTTTAAAGCTGCACGTCTGAAATTTAATGGTCTTTGCAGTGCCGGGTTTGCCCTGGGTCGTCTGACACAGCTCACCGAACCTGAGCGTGATAAGTCATCGTGGACGTCTTGATAAGGTTTAGTGC
>NW_024541888.1:0-10830 GCF_016758755.1 Suillus discolor
GGAGTGCGAGGCTGCGAGCTCGGAAGTCGTGTTCGTGACGAACTGTCAAAAGCACAAGGCAATCGGGTACTTGTAGAACAGTGAAAGATGACAGAGCAGCTAGATGTGGGGATTCACTTTCCCACAGGATTTTTGCAGGCATAACGGTTGGTTTGATCAAGGCATTATCGAGATACTGCACGTTGCGTTGGTCTATTTTGCCTTGACGGCATTTTTCGTCCTAGGATGAAAATTTGCATAACCCATTTCCCACGAATTAAAAATTCTCTGGAGCAAGGTCATAAGTTCGCACAGCGAACCCCTAGTGGCATATGACCTTGCAAGCAAGGTGACTAGTCTCTCATGACCCAAATGTCATGCGCGTCACGTGTCACGGACCATGTCAACTACTGCATTGTGCAAGACTAATTCTATACGAACATATTACTCCTTCAATAAACCTGATATAGTTTCTGCCCATTCAACCCCAGAATCAACCCTGGCTCACAGACCTGAGTAATGTCAGTCTTTAAATGTGCTGTGCGACAAAGTGCTCACTGTTTCATGATACCATTGACCCATGGAATGTCCTTGTCGTCGCAGACTACTCGCAGTCCATGACCTTGTTCTTTTTGCCCTGGCAATGTTTCACCATCAAGACGTTGCCGGTAACGTCGTCTGTGTTTGCCGTAATGCCTGCTATTCCCCGAATCAACCTGTTGGGGCGCGACGAACACAAAAAATAGCCACATCAACTACACAGGTGTCCAGGTTTTTCTTCATTGCCCCGTATGACTCAGATTGTCTACGACCTTGTTTGGCCTGCACACCCTCTGCCCTTCCGACATCACCATTTCGTTCAAGCCAGCTATGTGTTTGATGCAACAATCATACACTAATTATAAACATATCACACTATTGACAATTATATTGGTAGGCGATATGAAACGTCATCGTCAACAGCTTTAGCTGGTGATAGTTTACTGTATTGTTTCTTCTGGATGCCTCCGAAATTCGAATATAGCAACTTTATCGATATTTAGTCACCTCAAGGCATGTCATCATTGTGGATGAACCGAACCTTCTGCATGCAGGCCTGGGCGTGCACAAACTGACACTTATTTGATGGCACACAATGACCGCATCTTGGGGCAATGTATTTTCTGGATCATGGTCAGATCCGTGTCCAGACACTGTTGAAGGTACAACAATTCAGATGGTGAGTCTGAACAGTGTTGGGTCTTGCAGAACCTAGCTGCTATTCGACCCTAAAGGGTTTCTGGACCAGGCTCAAGGCTCAGAGGAGAGGAAATGTCATAAAACTACTGAAGACTCAGACTCATACTGGTACTGGTGAAAAGGTAACTTCTTTATGTAAGCTACAAAGTGCCAACATAAGGTAAGGTAAAGACAGTCTCTCCAAGCCTAGCCAGAAATGAATCCCTACACCGTGGAGACCCCTCATTTCATTTATCCTTGAAGTGGGTCGAGTGCGACTCAAGCACCTTCGCGAACGAGGGCACACATTTTCTGGCCCAGAGGTGTGTCTGCGCTACCTTGTGAGCAATGTGACTGATTATCATCTGATGTAGTTGGATTATATGTGGGCCCGGGGTGCGCATAGTACTTCTGAGGGCCTATGGTGACCTCATCTTCTGTTCCAGATTCTGTGGATGACAGTCAGATTCGTGCCCAGACATCGTGATGGCTCCATGCTATTTCATTTTCTTCTCAGAACGGAATCATCCATATCTGCACTATTCTCCAGATAGGAGTTTCCTAGAGGTTTAAAAGCAAGACTTGTTCACTACTTGACTTTCATCGCTTCAACGACCTTCTACAAAAGTGAGTCACAGTTAGCAGCACGTCCATGGCTTCTCATGTTCATTCTCGCACGTTGCAGCAACCATGTCCGCATCAGCAGCTGTCTCACAGTCTGCACATATGTCCGACCTTCTACCCACCCACTTCGTCGGTACCACTATGACCGCAGTGCAAAACGATGATGGGAAATTCCACGTCTACTTCCAAAACAAAGACTACCAGATCTACGAAATGTCGTTGAACGACCCAAAGAGCACAGCCTATACCCTGCTCAAACTCATGAACAGCCACATTCCCGCTGCTCGTATCAACATGCCCATCGCAGCCGTGGCGAGTAATGACTTAGAAGAGGTACGTATTTTGAGGTCAACCTTGCCGTGCCTTGTAATCTCATTCTCATTTCACTATTGCAGATCCACGTTTTTTACATCACTGTGAACAGCCTTGTGCAGGAGATTTGTCACTCCAAGTGTCATGGTTGGCAAAAAGGCGCAACCATTGGCATTGCTGTTGAGAACAGCACTTGCTTGTGTTACACACTCAAATAGATCTGTTAGGCGGAGCCCTAAGAGGGGCGTCGTCCGCTAACATTCGTGACGTCACCGGAAGGATCCGGTATAGCAAGTGAGACTGGGCGACGACGAGTCGGCAGCAATCACAGTACGCGTGTGTCACGTGACTTCGTAGACGGATGTCTGTGAAGTCGCTCAAGGTAAGGACTGTCTTGTCCGTACGATGAGGTCGATCGAGGTAGACTTAGTCGCGATGAGCAACTAAGAAAAGATACTAGAGACTGAAGCCAAAGGGGCGTTCAGAGAGGAGTATGTTCCAGGGAAGATTGAGTAGATTCAAGTTAGAGAATCTAGTACAGAGTGACCAACTACTTATACTAAGTGGAGAGGGTTAAGGGCAAGGCTACCGCACAGTAGGTAAGGGTAAAGGGGAAACGAGAATGGTATAGGTGCGTTGGCAACATAGCCGGATTAGTGATGGGTGGTCGAATGTGGAATGAGACCAAGAAATGTTGGAACGGACCAACAGTAAGAATACAACGTGCGGGAATCCGCAGTCAGGGGAAACAGAAAGAGGAAAGCCACATTGGTGGCATGAGTCATAGGTGCGGGACCACATTGGTGGTTGAATCAGGGGAGGAACGTGCATGCACATGCATAGAGGCGGGCGATGCGAGGGATGGGAACAGTCCTGAGGATCCGGTCAACGGAAAGTCGGTAAAGGAGGACGAGCTGGTAGATGGTGAGGGCGAGGATGAAGGGAAAATGATAGGGGGGCCACGTGACCGATGTTACTTGTAACAGCTTGTATGTGCAAGACTGATCTAGCCACGATACCAGTGCCAGTCACCATGAGGCCATGCTCAGAGTCAGATTTCAGTCTGTGGTTACTCCCCAGACTATCACAGAAGCTTATCGTCTGAAAGATGAGTGGAAGATGCGTGTACTCTAAACTTGGAGATAAATTCAGTGTACGTTACTCAGATGCCAAGAACGTGAAGAAGTTACAGGGTCAAATGTTGTATGTACTGTATTCTCATGCTGTCTCAAAGATGAACGTTTTAACCCGCCGTCGGTTGTGCCACTAAGCCCCCCTAACTGTCGTAGCGGAGGCGACCAATGTCCCAACTTCAACGGGCTAGTGATGGTACAAAAATCATTATCGGACGAGTCTCTATCACGAAGAAAGACGAGTCGTTGAGAGTTCTGCATCTCTTTCACGGCACCACACCCTTTCATGCGTCCATAATTTGGACGAGTAAAGCTGCGGTGTTAATTAGCAAGTAACGACGTACACAGACGATTCTTGTACCGTAGGTTTTGGTGGCGCCAGGGGCACTTTTAGCAGATAGCGCAGTGCTACGTAGTCCGGCCGGGCCGCCAACTTCACAAACACTTACTTACAGTGCTCACTTTACATCAGTCATTCATAATTCTAAACCTTGTCAGCAAAATTTGCTATGCAAGTTGACACATCACAAGTCAACTAGGATTACACCACACGTTTCCCCACCGATCTTGTGCTGTACCTGTACTCCCACCGCCAAGCACACCCTGTTTTTCGTCGATAAATCCGACACCGTAGCTCGACGCCGCATTGAACCGTGTAGTTGGGCACTTCATCCCCAAGAAAGTTGGACATGCGCGATCAGCAGCGCTGCAAACTTCCAGACAAGGCAAGACCGTTTGGTATGAGTATGAAACGTTGGGCAGGAAAGGGTTGCGTGGGTTCGAGCCGCTCCGAGGCGTGGTCAATGCCGGCATTGGGGACGATGGCGAGGAAGAACTTGATGGGGGCTCGGCGCATCGCGGGAAGGACACGGAACATAACCAAGCACGATATGCTTCCTGGCAGCTTTCACAGGTCTGCAAAGGAGAGTATAAGTCGCGCCCGCATGCAAATGTGAGAAGCATGGTCGTGAAGTTGGTCATATACTGAAGAAGGGGGTCTGATATGCTCTGTGGGAGATTTGAAGAGTCGTATGATGATGCAGGGGATTGAGGAAAGGGAAGAGGAACAGAATATGATGTAGATGGACAAAATGGAAGGGAGTGCACGAGGGGGCAGGGGAATGATGCTGATCGGAGACATAAGCGAACGTATGCTACACCAAGGAGGAAACGTACGAGATTTGGTAGTGAAATATATGGGTCCGCTCAGTTTTACCTGGTCCTGGATAACATATGCGGTGTAGTTTGTGCTCGGTGTCAAGTCATCAATAAGCCACTGAGACCTCCACCCATCGTTGTTGCGCAGCCAGAGATCGTTGCTCACTACCAAGCCTGAGGAGAAAGTAGAGTTGATGCTACATGCTGTCTGCATGCCAGATGCAAGACCAGATGAAGTGGGCGCGATGACGAGAGAGAATGCGGGAGGTGATGATGGCGGTGAAGGGATTGAAAGGTTGGCAGGAGGGAGTGTGTAGTTGGGATACGTTGGCGGCGAGGATTCTATGGGTGAGAATGGAGGCGAATATATTAGAGCCTGCGTATTGGTAGTATCCCCGAGGAATGGGAGTGCAGGAATTAGTTCATGCACAAGAGCTACTGGCAGTATGAACAACTATCGAATTCAGTGTTTATTCGACGTACATACCTCCTGTCGATGCAACAACTTGGAATGAGGTCTGACCGACATTTTGTACCACTAATGATCCGCCTTGCTGTGTGGTGCCAGTCCAATTCCCGAATCCGCTATACAATTGGATTTCAAAAATATCGGTGGTGGACGCTGTGTTGTTATTCACGAAAAATGCTGGAGATGTCGTTCCAGTTGAGCAAATGGCGACGGATACCGTCAGCTGCTGAGCCTGTGGAAGAGAAAATGTGGGATCACTAGACAGAGAAGCCTCGGAAAAAGAATACAAAGTATTGAGAGTAAGTGACTCTTGTGCACTGACTCGAGCGAGTGTTGCATGTATAAGGTACCAAAGAAACCGTGAAAGTGTATGCATCGATGAAACCCGTCGACGTCGCGGTCAGCTGCTACCAGTGAGCGTGGTGGGACTTGGCAACGGATGTCGTTGTCGGGTATGTTGAAGTGGCTGCTTGGTGACTGCACATGATGGCTATTACTAGAACTGTTTTAGTCATGCTAGTAAGCCTCAAATTTCTCAAACTTAAGCTTCGGTCAATTATCATAGTTTATTCATGCATTGACCTGCCAGACCTTTTCGACTCAGTCTGGTGTCTTTCGATATACAAAATTGAGCCATGGGTTGGCCGCGGAACTTGTCGTCACGGTATGTTTCGTTTTTCTCTTTTTTTTCTGGTTCAGCATCTGTAGAGTCCTGAAATTTAAATTTGCTTCGATCGTAGAGAGGTTCACTGAGAAGTTAGAACCGAGTGCGGCGTTACACAGTATGTTAATATCCTTTTTGATGAATCTGTTCTGAATGTCTTGCTAAGAGTTTTAGGTCAATGAAATTCACGACAGAGCTCGCCGTCAGTTGCAGCGTTGTCACCACTACCATGATATAAAATCTCCCAAATATACCGCGACCCTACCTTGTCGATTTTGGTCCCTCTATCCTAGTATCTGTGATCCCAAGACTAGGGTCTGCACAAGTATAAAACATACCATCAATATGGGATTGCAGGGGGAACGACGTTCCTCGTGAATATTGACGTTTAGCAATTCATGCCGTTCTCTTGGTACATTCCCTCATGTTATGCTATTCAAGATTCATGATGCATTCATCGCGATAACCTCGTGTTGTTCGCCTAGACTCTAATCTAGTATCTCGCGCATGGCGCTGCTTCAAGACCGTCCTATCCTTTTAGGTACGATGAGGAACTCCATTACTCGATGCTGGGCCCTGGCGAATATCTTACACGAGGAGGATGGTCCATACGCTATCATCGCTGTATACTTCAACGTCTCATCTCATCATACCCTGGAAGTATGATCTCTTTGATTAAAACTCATTCACGATTATCCGATAATCAGTGCCCTTCTTTCGGAGGTGCGATATAGTATAGCATCTATTTCTTCCTTTACACTGATCAATATGTTGATAGTAACAGTTGTCATCTTCGCCAGCTCAATTGGAACAGCATCCTCTTGCTAATCTCAATGAATCCTGGAATCTCGTAACATCCTTAATCTCGAAGACCACTCGGACTACATTTGGGTTCTTCTGAAGCGGCAGCAGCTGTCTTTTTCAACACCGCTTCTCATAACGTAGCTTGCGTTCTGATGATTCCACATGATATCTCCATTGTTTCTGGCCCAGGTGCGAGTGTTGACAAAAACACAGGTTCAGCTTTTTATCGCACAGAAAATCTCTAATTTGATGGCCTAGGAACGATCCTTGCCAGTATTTAAAGTGTAACTCAGTTGCCCTGGTATAAAATGCAGCAGACTGACATATGTCTATCAATATGCAAGCTCAAACCAATGCGTTGATCTTCACAATCCGGAATGTTGCAAATGAGCCCTTCTTGCGTCCCATCGTGATAATCTGTGATGAAGGCCGGCGTTCCTACCGCATCCACCTTTCTTGAATCCGTTCGCAAGACCAAGGTCATAATAACAACTTGTCACATGTTGGTTTCATTGAAAATTCATACATCATAGGAAGTTGCCTATTTGCCGCAGCTCTGGTGTGGATGCTTAGCAAACACTCGCCCAAAAAAGGCGTTTTTGCTAAACTCGCATTCACAGTTTGTTGAATCTTGATGCATTTAGTATCTCCCCATCACTTTTCAAAGTTCATCAAAGGGTAATGTACGTACAGTAACGATCGAACTTGAGGGGGTTCTCAAACATCATACAAGGCGTTGCCCAACGTTATGCGAATAGGGATTCTACAAAAGGTAGCCAACAACCATATACACCTCAAGAGACAATCTCTTCCTCATAATTTTGCCCTTGGTAGCGGAATTGCATCCATGATAACATCTGGACGCTCGTATTGAATCCAGTGACCGATACCGGTAAGAGCTCTAACATTCAATCTTTCCACGTCACGAGGAATGTGTTCGGTCTTACAAATACCAAGGCCGAACTTTGGGTCTGACACAAGCACGGTGATCTCCACATGAGGGGGGATATTTTTGAGCAGGCCCTTAAAAGACCAAGGGCTGTTTTGCTATTCCAGGCCCAGTCAGTAATGCTCCCCATTCCGACAGCTGTGAAATTACCCGAAAAACCTCGACCGTCGTACGATCGCACATGGAGAATCCCAGCGTTCTTAACACGCAGTCACGGCGTGACCAAGCAGGATTCTTAGCCATATGCACGTCGACGGGCTTGATATTCGCCGTTTCCTTTAGAAATAGATTTAAGTTCATCTTGTTCTGTTCCTCTGTAAACTCGAGGCCAGGATCGAGGAGTATAACGGTGGTTCCTTTCTTTTTAGGCAAGAATGGCAAGAGAGATACTGCCACTGCACCCCCGAAAGAATGACCGATGATTACGTCGTAGGACGTGTCCATGACGAAATATGGTCGGAGGTCCTCTGCAAAGGCGGATATACGGTAGTCGGTATTACCCTGTCTCCCTGCATGCGCAAGAAGATTCGGGGCCACAATAAAGAAACCTGATCAATCTGTTAACAGGCAACTTGAAGAACGTCACTATAGTATGTCGAGCCTAACCTTCTGCCACCAATAGTTGAGCGAGACCCTCCCAGGAATTCGATGACATAGTAATGCCATGAATGAGCAGAGCTCGTCTGGTAGCGGTAGGGGAACCCCACTGGGTCGCTGAGATGGTCATCTGTGCACGCTGATATCAGGCTTTTTCAAGATTTTGAGAGCGGAGAAGGATGTTGGAATGAGGTCCGGAACTCAGTCCCCATTTTAAAGGTTGAGGGAGTACCTATACCGGCAGATGGAATAGTTTTGGTGTAAGGTTTTTAACAAGCCCATGACATATTGAAACCTAGACAGAATCAAATCCTACGTTTATCGAACGTTGGATGGTGGACTTCCGAAGACGTGGCTCGCTCAGAAGCGGGCCTGCACCAGCTGTATCTGTAAAGGTGGGCTCAGGCGGCGAGATGACTACACGCGGTGAGAAAACAGGTTAGGGATATGACGTGGCAACCTAAAAGCGAAAAGTCAAACGGAGGGTAGTGTAGAAACTGCTATCAGTGACTTTGGATAAAACTTGATATAAAACTAATACTCTGTCGAATTGCTGTGAAGCAGACGGTCCGGCGGTGCGACCGCACGGTCAAGCTGCTGTGATTATATCAATAATCTTATGATCATCTAGTATCACAAAGACGGCGGTAAGAATGATATCCCTCCAGAACAAAGACTGACATGACTTACAGGTAGGTCGACCTCAGCATTAGCAGTAGATCGTGTGGTCTGATACCTGGTACTGCTGCCTAGTGGCTTATTTGTACTCTCATGGAGTTGGATACACGTTGAGAAGCTACGTATCCCCGAACGAATACTACCACCTAGTATCCCACGGTGGCAGCGATTACCCCGCGCAATTCGCGCTGAAACACAGAGCTCATTTCATCATTGGTCAACCTGCACCCTCGGATGTAACTGAGAATCAATAAGTAAGTAAAGAAGGAAGTTCATTTCAGTTTTGAAGAAGCTGGGTGCTGGCACCGTAACTGGGGTGTCCGTGTGACACTACTTAGCACCTATGTGAGTCATTGAACTCGTCAAGCTCGGGTCACATAATTAGATCTCCAAAATTTCACGTTACTAGTGCCCTGATAATAACATTCCGAAGTAGATTGTCGGCTCCCTGGACAGGGTGGGTACGTATACTGGACGGACCTTGACTATAGTGGCTAATTATGGTCGAGGCTTCTAAGGGCATTCCGCTTCCCCACACACCAATTTGGCTTCCGAATCGCATCCTGTAGCGTAGCCTCTCCTTGACAGTACTTTGTTTCTTGACATATCAATCATGCATTCAATTTCTGCGTCTTTGGTTTGCTGAGTGAGATCACTGAGATGAGGACGCAATACACATTATGATTGCTAATAACTGGAACATGTATAGGGTGGTGAACGCGAGGTGAAACCGCAAGGTAGGAGAAAAAGAAAAATCCAGGATGCAGTGAAGAACACAAATACGCCAGGTAGCAATGACTACCCATGAAACGAAGCCCAAGCCCAAGCGACCAGTTGAGCGTCCTTGGCAGGACCTGCCGCAGGCACCCGGATCACCTAGTAGGAAAGGGTCTGTTAACTAGTAGGCACGCTTGAATGGTAGGTAACAGCAGCTTCGAACAGTTCCCATCAGGTGTCTCCCGCTACCCATACAAGTCACCGCGCCGTTCTTCTTCGAGTCGTTCTGTTTAGAAGGATACCAATGGGCCTTTATACAACTTTAGGAGTTAATGGACTGTGCATCACTGTAACCAAGTCTATACCTGGTCAGCTGCATTCAGTATCCATGACCCATCGGCAGGGTGGTTCACAGGTTGTCGGGGACACCGAGAAGCTTCATCTCCAGGTTCGGTCAGCCTTTGATAAAATGACCGAGTCATGAGCCAAACTCCATATGCACGGCCGTTTCCGAATGACACTGGGAATCTTGCCGCAGTGATTTGGTCGGTCTGTGGGAGGTCCATACAAACTGGATGCCTGTCAGTGGGTTGCTCGGATTCAGAAAGCGCCACGAAGTCGAGGCTGCCGCATGTCACTATCCTCCATCCTGCCTGCAGGCTGCGGCTATCCTGAGGATCTTTACCTCCATCTCTTCTTATCTCTGTGAGTATCTCACGCTTGCCTGTCTGTCTACTGCTTCTTCCTATCTATTTCCTACCTGCCTGCCAACGCGATGTTGTTATCTGCAACTCCCAGTCTACCACAGCTGCATATCTCCAGGTGACTAGAACCGTAACGACAAGCTGACACAGATGACGAGAATGACATGACGGTATTTAAATCGGGCGGGATGCGTGATGGTGGCTGAAGCGCTGACGTAGGATCAACGGCAGGGTGGTTGCGATGATGCAGGACAATCGTTCAGACAGACCTTTGACTGCGCGGAACTTTCCGATCACAGATATGTCCCCCCTAGACATTGCCCAGACATGCCCTGGGCCAGACTTTGGCATGGAGTGTGCGCAGACTTCATACAACTAGCCATTTTCTGCATGTCTTCGAAATGCATGTCAAGCTAGATTGTACCATCACAGCCTAAAGTGAATGTTAGGTATCCTCGTTTGTACCACGATATAGGGGTTTTCCGATGCGAAGCACTGGTTAGCAGTGCTCCATAAAGGTATGACAGCCGCACAATCACATTGCTCACTTGGCATGCTAGCCCTGTTAGACCTCGGACTGCGTCACGACTCACCATTGCTCAAGCTTTACGCTAGAGATTAATATAACCATAGAGGCTCCATACACAAGATGGTCGATTTCTGTGGTAGTGACGAGACGCAGCACAAACTTTGACTCAGGATCCGATATAGTCGCGACAGGCTAAGCCATAAGAACAATAGTCGCGGTAGCACCGAGTACGAGGGTTGCAGGTATCTTGTAGTGTTGTCCGTACTACTATCCTTCTCGAACCTATTAAATCGCA
>NW_024541889.1:0-10827 GCF_016758755.1 Suillus discolor
AGAGTGGCAGAAGTGATTAGGGCAAAAGGAGATCACACAAAGTACCAGAATTGTAGAGATTGTAGTAGTCAAAGTCAAAGTCACTGCCGGACAGCGTATCGGCACTAAAGCAATGGCACGACGACGCAATGAACAGACATTGGAAAGAGCAATGGAGGAAATCGCCACGTCACGCGAGAGCAAAGAACATAGACCCACGATGCCATCAAACAAATTCATCAAACTCGTTGCCCCACTTCCGAAACGCAAAGCCAGCGTGTACATCCAGCTTCACACCCATCACCTCCCCTCAATTACCACTTACACCGCATAGGAAAACACGACTCACCCACTGCCCAATGTGCCCCGGCCTAGACAAACTGTTCACCACTACCTCTTCGGACTGTCCACAATACGTACAAGAACGTCACCAATTCGCCAACACTCTCCGCCATCAAGCAACATCTATCTCATTCATCCTCACAGCTGAAGAAGCCACCAAGCCGCTCATGCGCTACATTGGGAAAACGGCAGATTCAAGCCAACATTCGGTGAGATCTCGGACAATAGACAGTTCACACGAATCACCCGCTTCACAGTGTACCACCACCCCGCACGAATATACTCAAGACATCACTTAATCAATCTAAACCAAACCTAATCATCTCTGAGCCTAGAGGGGAAACGTCTCGCCGGTCGAGACATCATTGTAGGAAAAGAAGCGGCTTCTCACCAAGCCCCATCGCACCACTCCACTCCCTCTGTATGAAATCAGTGTCGGCCTTTGCCCGACACCATGCTGACAGAGTATGTGTTTTACCATTGATGAAACCACAGCATACACATACACACATACTTACAGTAGAATAGGCGGGAGCAAGCCCCCCACGATTAGGGCTATGTCCAACATAGGGTCCTTGACCCCAGCAGACAATAAAATTGATTTAAAAAAAAAAAAGTCAAAGTCAAAGTCAAAAAAGTGTCCAAATGAGTCATCATTTTAAAATATTTATATATTTGCACAATATCATTATATTTTCACACTATAGGGAACAAATCTAAAGCTGAGAAGCAGATCCAGGCTTCAGCAAATCACCCAGAATGTGTCTGTTGGTGTGGAGAATATCCAAGGGAACATGTGATCCATTCAGCCTAAAGACTGCATTCTCCACTGTAGCATGGATATGTTCATCTGCTACAATGGCATTAGTTGAGGGCAATCATTAGCACAACAGATTACTCACACATGTCATTCCCGATGGCCTTCATCCAGCAATTCAGTCTGAGTATATCTTGTCTCAGTTCATTGTCTTTATCTATGGCTGTGAGAGGCAAACCTATTAAAGTCCAAAAAAAAATTATTTACCTTCAGGAGATAGCTCCCGGCTCTCATGTGTCAGATCTGTTGCTGTGCGTGATGAAGGTGCTGAGCTTAACTTAGTAAATGGTCCATGGCTCCCTAGTTTAATAAATCAACATGAGCTGGATTCGGGGTTGCTGAGAACTTACATTGTGCCCAATCAAGGTCATAGGTAGGCTCCTCATTGCTGGTGAGTTCAATAACATCTCCATCAATGACTTTGGTGGTTACAGATCCATCGTCCTGTGTGAGGTCAATGAAGTCTTTGTCCATCAGCTTTGCACCCGATGTGGTATGACACCACCTGAGATCATTTGCTCGGTCATTCTCATCCAGCGCCAAATCTGGTCTGTCATCCTGGGTAAGATCTATGCAGTCCTGCATCGGCTCTGCACCCAAAGTTGTGCCATCCCACCCAAGATAGTAGGTCCAGTCATCGTTGACTGAATCTGAGATAGAGTGTGCTTCCAATTCATGATTGGTCGACAAGTTTGTCCATCCAAGATCATAAGCCAGTATATTGGCATCAGATTCTGCTATCACACTTGTCAATACCAGCAGACATCAATACAAGAACAAATGCTCATATCTCTAGTTTCCTCTGAGGTCTGTTTGGTGATGTTTGATGCTGTGGTAGCTTGACTGGCACCAGTGGGTGAAGCCTTTTTTGGCGCTAGTAAGCCTCACCTGAGATCATACAATGGTCCAGATTCATCTTGAAGTTGTCGACATTGTTGGTTAGGATATCAGAAACTGCAACAAACAACTCACCAGTAGTGTCATCCTCTTTGGAAGTTGTACTGGTCTCCAGTAATAAATGGGGCAGAATGCTCCACCCGAGATCATAGGACGGACCTTCAGCTATAAACTGATCCACCTCTTCCTCTTCATCCACAGACTCTGGAGTTGAAGGATGTTCAGATGACCACAACTGAGATGATTTCTAATATTTGACAAACATTGCTGTAAGTAGTTGATTCAATCAGAGTCCAGGAGATATAGAAGACAGGACTTACCAGAAAGTTCTTGAATGGCATCTTTGACTCTGGTGATATGCCAGTCACAGGAATGTACTGGAAACAGCAGGAATGTTTTTCTTGCAAGACTTCAATATAAATAGCAACACATGCCTAGAGGAGGTGCAGAAAATCAATGATGTCAATATTTTGGGACTTATAGGTGTAACCGCAAAGGTGCAAAGGGATAGAGCAGTGGCAAAGATGAATGCATGGCGAAGCAATGAGTTAGAATCAGAAGAATATCCTCTTGGTTGGATGCCAACCTGGGCTAGACTCAAGACAGCCATCGCACAATCACCTACAATGATCATGAGACAATGGCCATGGACATCCAGGTTGTCCAACATTCAATTCAATGTTGCACATTTGGTCATGATATTTATAAGGCATATGTGGCTCATGCTGATGGAAGATGTCTTGAAAGGCATCCAACCCTATCCTAACACACTTAGGGAGGCTATGATGTGCTGGACGATAACAAGTATTAATGATACACTCGCTTGTGTTGCTTTTGAAGCCTGCAATGCTGGTTTGCATGACCATACAGGCATAACTGCAGGTCGCTTAGGTCCCAAGTCAAGAGCCTTTGTGGACAGATGTTCATTATTCTTCCCTGACCCTGATGCTTCCCACAAGTGCAATGCTCAGTGGTGTTCACTATGGGAAGAACATGGATATATTAGAGAATTCCATAAGACAATGAAGAAATTAGATGAGGATCAGCAGGAATCACTGAAGCAAGGTTTACATGATGTATTTTCAGAACTTCACTGTCTACCTGCAAGCGGTGCCAGAGTGTGAATCCAAAAGAATGATGTCATGGTGTTCATAATGAATCATGTGTTTTACAAGATTGACCATGTTGGAAGGAGCAGCCAGAGTCAGAGGAGAGCTCCAAGAGTGCCTCGTACTATGAAGATTATCAAGGGAAAGTGCATATTTGTGGCTGATCTGATGGATTCGCAACCATTCGACACTGATGGGAATCTGAGAAAGAAGACAGAGCAGCAAAAGTATCAGAAGATTCACAAAAAGATGACTGTGGCCAAGAGAAACAAAAGGGTACCCCTGTCATATCCTGCATTCCGGACCCGGACCTATCACACATCATTTCCAGACTTCTGGATCTGGCCGACTTCTATCTATCGTCCAGATCCGACCCGCGTCTATCTTCCGTGCCTTATCCTTTTGTACGTTCCTTCTCCAGTTAGACTATACTCATTTTACGTACCTCGTTTCATTTCCGCCTTTATTTTCCTATGTCTTCATCTCCGGCTTCATTTACTATTTTCCGATAGACTAGTGTTTGACTTTTCTATATGCTCCGTCCACAGCCTTGCATAGTTTTGGACTGCGCAGACTGACTCTCCATTAAGTCCTCAGTAGTATATAAACCCTGTAGAATCTTTGTACTTCCTCAGTTCGAATATGATCTTAGACTCTGCTCATTCCCTTCTCCGTCCGACTTGAGTTTCTCCTCTTGTTGTCCTCCGCTAGTCTTAGGATCGATTCCTATAGACTTCTCACCTCCGCCTCTACCTCTGGTAGTCCTCCGCTGTTTCCTTTCTAGTTCGGACATCGTCCAGATTAGTCTTATTCTTCATTCCCGAACGTCCGCCAGAATTCCCGCACATCGGACATCGGACTCCGGACTCGTCCGACAACCTTTGGACATTGTCCAACAGCCCTCGGAAGTTAGGGGCACATACTCGGGTAAGGGGCGCAGCGCACAAGCTGAAGCCAAGCCCTTCGGATCCGACCCTTGAGCATGTTCTTAACAACCCCCTTCTCCACATCAGAACATGTGGAAAGAGATGATGAAATGGATGTTGATTAGAATATGTATATAAAGTTGTATGAGATAAATACATCATGTTTGCTGCCAGCCAGTGAAAGGTAATATAAGTTGAAGCTCAAGACCTCTTTATGTTCTGACAACATGAAATGATGATTGAATGTTTCTTATGAAGGTGAATGATGATACAATATCATATACATGTGTAAATGGATGTCGATTAGAATATGTACATAATGTCATATCATATAAATGCATCATGCATGCTGCCAGATAGTCAAAAGTAATCTGATTTGAAGCTCAAAGCATGTTTTCATTTTGACAATATAAAATCATGATTTAGTGTTTCTTATGGATGTGTATGCCAATACAATAGCATATACATGTGTATAGTGGTATATATGTAACTGAGAAATAGAAACATCAATGTCATGGACAACCTGTTTAAAAATATGATTGCATCAATGTGAAACTAAATTAATGAATGTCCCCAGTCATCACCTTCCTCTTTGTTCACATAAACTAATTGACAGATACAGCCAAATCAATGGCAAATTTGGCAAGAAAACTTTGATAGAGTCCAGTGCTTCCTGCCTCTCTGACCAGATGGAGGGAGATATGAGGTTGGGATGGGTGGGACTGTAAGGCTGGTAAGTGAGTTTGAAGGGGAAAGTGGACAAGGACAAGTTCAAGGATGAAACAAGAATGAGATGATGTGACGGCTGAGGCAATGTTTGAGGCAAAGATGTTTGAGATGGACATGTTCTAGGAGGCTTCTGTGAGGTTTTTGGAGCAGGAACTGGTGTATTTCACTACTATCAATGAGAGTACATGAGCTGTATATATATGTGGATGGTAAGGGACCTTGGGCATAGAGAATAAGTTTTAAGATGAAAGATGAAAGAAAATAAAAAGACACATAGTGGCTTTTTGATAGTGTTTGGTGGGGTGAGAAGAAAATGAGGAATAGTACTAATGAGAAAAGGGGAAAGGCCATTCTGGTTGTTACCTTACAGGACCCTTATATGACAACATTTATAGACACCATGTATAGTGAAGACTCTATTTTGCTTTTAAGTCTTTTAAACTTTATTTTGTGTTATTAGGAACTTGTTCCAAGTACTATTGAGCTCTATTAATGCGATAGGAACACTTTGTTTGTCAAAAAAAGTCATGTTGGTTAGTTCAGTTGACTGACAGCCTCTGTTCAAGTTTCATTTTTTGTGTGTTCATGTGATTGGCCAGACTGGAACCAGGACTTGTTTTAAATATTATAAGACCTGCTAAATGGACTGGAAACATGTGTTTGTCCATGAAAAATAACCACCCCTATTGTGCTGCCTCCGTATTTTTCTGCTTATGTAAGCAGGCCCACCTCAACCAATGATTGATTTTTAACCTTCATATAACTTGCTTGGCTTCAAATATACCTTTAATTTGGGGTTATTGAGCCCTCTGAATATGATGGTGACACCCTTTTTGTTCAAAAAAATCACATTCCAAAGTTATGGATGTCTATAATGCTGAGGTCCTCAACCCAAGGTCAATTGTTTCAGCCTTTATATAACTTGATCTCAGGCTCATCATCAAGGTGATTGATCCATATATATTGAGCAGCAACAGAAATATTTGATCTATCAAGTCTTGTTCTAAGCCCCCACCTACTCCACCAAGAGGCATGATTTTATGTTAATACAGATGTACTAAACGATGTTCCTAGTGTTTAATGATGATACAAATAGATTAGAGATGGATTCAGAGTGTTCTGAACCAATATGAAATGTGATGTGTGAGTTTGTCTGATACCCCCCTCAAAGATTGATTTTTCTAGGCTTCATATTATTTGTCAGTACTTCAAAAGTATTCTTCCTGAAGGTTCTTGATGCACCTGAACATGATGGTCGAGCCAGATTTATCAGGAAAAATCAGGTTGTTGAGATATGTAGGGTCCTCCTCTCTCTCCTAACTGATATATCTTGCTATTATGTAAATACCGGTATGTAAATGGGTGTTCCTACTGTTTTATTATCATATAAATCAATTAGAAATGGTCCCAGAGTGATTTGAGCCCATTCTGATTAAGATATACAAGTTTTCATGGTACCCCCCTCAAAGATCAATTTTTTTAGGCTTCCCATGACTTGCTTGTGCTCTAGAAGTATTTTTCCAGAGTACTATGGATGTGCCTAAACAAAATAATTGAGCCCAATTTGTCAGGAAAATCAGGTTGTTGAGATATAGAAGGTCCTTCTTCCTCCTCCTACCCCATATATCTTACTACACTCAAATTTTACTCAAAACCAATACTACAAATGGTGGTTAGACATAATAGGACATTGATATCATGGTCTTTGAGCTGCTGGTAACTAAATTGAAAGCTCACTCCACATGACTAAGGATCTCACATTTATCATATTCTAACTGGACAGGCTGCTAATGCTACTAAGGCCACACAATTCATCAATTCTATCATCTCTAGCACTGTTTATACTCAAATAATTAATAATAATTTCAAGGCAGCAAATATTAAAGTATTGCTGGTCATCTGACTTCATCATATTTATTTTGATCAAATCTTATAAGATAATTCTCTTCAAGTCCTCTTTTAGTCTAATACTGGAGCTTCAAAGCTAGAGTTCATTTTCTCTTTCTATAGGCTAGAGATGAGAGATTTTTTTCTTCTTGATTGTAACTTTAAGAAATTTTTTCTCTTCTTGGGCTGGTACATATGTTAGAGGGATGCCCAAGGATTAATATAAGCCCAGAATGAAAGAAAACAGTGGGTAGATAGCAGTGATGCAAGACAATTGTCTTTTGAGAGCAGTGATGGAGGAACGGTTGCACCCCATGGGAATAAAAAGAAGGAGACATGCAGGGATGGTTACATATATTGGAAATGAAAAAAAGAAGGGGTGATGTAAAGAGATTGCCATTTCTGATGAAAAATGAGATGGATGGGTAAAAAGAAGCAGTGATGCCCCATATAAAGCTAGAGCAGTGACGGTGACAGGTGGAGGGGTGCAAAAGCAGAAACAGATATATAGTCTCATTTCCACTTAACTTCATTTCGATTGATTGTTGTGACATTTGGTGGTTTTATTGCTTGACTTTCCTTGAATATTCAAGCTGTGGTTGCTTTTGCTGAAATGTCATCACTACACTCTGGCCCTTCTTCTTTTGTGTTTCTCATCTTCTCCGCTTTTCTGCTTGACTTTCCTTGATCGATGAATCATCTTTGATTTCATAGTCTCCCTTGTGGTGGTGCTCATCTTTATCTCGACTGTCATCGTCTGCCGTGTCATATCTCTTTCCTTGTCATTACTTGTTTTGACCGACCATCCCGCATTTTTGTTGTCTGCTGCATGTCATTTCTTTTTTCAGATCCTTGTCCCTCCCCTTGGTAAGCACTTTCTTGATTCTTTCTGTTTCTCAGCCTTATCCTCTGGTCTTTGCTTTGGTGGTCTCTCTTATTCTAGTAGCCCTCCTCTGTGGTCTTTGCTTTTCTGTGTGTTGTCTCTGTCATGACACACAGATCAAAAAACAGAATCTCATTTTCAATTGACTTGATTTCCACCTATTTTTGCTATTCCTGATGCCTGTGCTGCCAATGAAATTTCATTTTCACCCAACTCAATCAACATTGTTGTCTCCCTCTTGGTGTCACACTCTGGCTGTCCTTTGCTCTTTGTCAAATATTGCCTAGGGAAAAATTCTCTTGACTTCTGTTCAATCCCTCTTAGTGTTGCACTCTGGCTGTCCTTTGCTCTTTGTCAAATATTGCCTGGGAAAAAATCCTCTTGACTTCTGTTCAATCTGTCTTATCATTTTCCACAAGTCCTCCTTCAATACTAGCTCTAAACCTCATTTTGACTTGACTTCATTTTGCTTGATTTGTGTGAATTTTGTTGCTGTGGCATCTCATAATTTTGCTATTTTATTGCTGTGGTGTCCACTGCATTGGCTTGCCTTTATTTCTCCCTGTCTTGCTGCAGCCATCTTGCCTTTATTTTGCTGTATTTTTTCCTGTTTGATACTTCCTGCATTCCCTGATATTGGACGAGTATTGCTGTCATGTGGTATCATATTGTATTGCTTCTGGTTCCAAGATATGAGACACCAAGACAATACGTTCCTGCCATCCAAAGCTAGCTAACTAAGCCTGACTTTAACCGGTGGGGGCATATCATAACATATTGCTTCTGGTTCTGAGATACGAGACACCAAGACAACATGTTCCTACCATCCTAAACTAGCTAACTAAGCCTGGCTCTAACCGGTGGGGGCATATCATAACATATTGCTTCTGGTTCAGAGATACAAGACACTAAGACAACATATTCCTGCCATGCGAAGCTAGCTAACTAAGCCTAGCTCTAACTGGCGGGGGGTGGTTTTGAGTCCTAGTAGCTTTGTTTGATTTTTGCTGTTTATTTGCCATTGTAGTTTAGCTTTGTGTTCTGTCTCATTTTTCCTTGATTTTGCTTGATTTGTGCTATTTTCTTGCTATCATAGTCTTGGTAGTTATGGTCCTCAATCTGAAGTGATGCTTCAGCAGTCGAACAAAATTTCGTTTCTACTTGCCTTCATTTTGCTTGATTTTTGCTATTTTGTTGCCCTGGTCTCACTTATTGTCTCTGATGAAAAATTATGTTGACATACATATATGTTAAAATCTCTCTCATTCTTACCATCGACCATATTCCTTGGTCTGACTGTGGGATTGTATTCCTTCTTCTCTTTGCCTGGATAGCAGATGGTGTGCATGCACATTAGCATTTGGTACATATCTATGGGTGTGGATCACATCTGGTATAGCCCTTGTTTTTCTTTTCTGGACTACACAATATTGGTGTTCATGTATGCTGATATCCCTGTTTACTGATGCGAAATCAACACATACAATCTAGAACAACTGTTTGACCACCCAAAATCACCTGGCAATGGACCAGAATGAGTGTAGGCAAGCTGAAACAAACCTTGGCAAGTCTGAGTGAATGTAGATAATCCAGAATACCCCAGAATGATGGTCCACCAGCTAGACTAAGTGAAGGTATGCTCAGATGATAAGAGCAGCCTAAGGTACATTGACTGTAGATGTGCACAAACATGTGAATATGAACAAACTGCTGAAACGCAAATGCGCATAAAAGCAGTGAGTGACTAGCAGATATGTAAGATACTTGTAAGCGATGTACATACAGAGATAAACAAAGCAAAAAAGACACACCTAGATTGCACAAACAACTCGAAATGTATTCTAGATTAAAGACAACATAAATTACCAGGTCTAAATGTGTAGAACACAGTGAACGCAAATGACAACAAGCATAGATGAATCAAGGACAGTTTCAGATAAACACAAATGCACAGTTACATGTGTTAGTAGTGACATTTGCAGATTAGCATGAACATACTGGTATTAATGTACATACAAACATAGATTCAAAAAACATACCCACTTGCTGGAACAAATGGTGTGTGGCTGTGGGACACTGGGGAGAACTATCACAGTTGGTGTTAATGCTCCAATCTCCGGCATTCTTAGGGCATGTCATCCAATACGAGTGCCACGGAATAGTCCATCTCTGTGAACTCTCATTAAATGATCATTCTAATAAAATGATTTCAAAAAGTGAGGTGGACGAAGGAACACTCACCATCCATTGCACACACATCATTTGTGATGCACGCCTCTTGATAAACAATGGTTGTGAAGCTTTTGATCTGGTAAGTGGAGGCATTGTGTGAAAATCTATATAGTCTTAGGATCTGTGATGGACACTAGGTTGTGACAGACCAATGATAAATATGAGGGACAGGTGAGGGACAGAGATGGCCTTCATGAAGTTTGCTTATGTTATGTCTCAGAATTCAAATATTGGTGGACTTCACAATTTTGGCTCCCTCCTCTATATGCGGATGAGCAAATTTATGACCAGTGCTCGCTGACTCACACCAGCAGGAGGACTTGTGCCCATACAAATTCCTCACTTTTCCATTGACGAGGTGAGTTTGATTTTTTTAAAACACATTGCATTATATATGCTACACTAACAAACCAAGGTGATACGCAATACCATCAAATGCTACAGCCAATGGCACTACAAGGTCAAAGTCCACATCTTATCACATCAATAAATTGTCTTCTCTTCTTATCACCATCATGAATGACGTCCAGGTGAGTCCTCTTGTGGTGTTTTACTAAGCATTTTACTAAGCATTTTTTCTACTTGTCTGCTCACAGAACACAGCATATGGGTAGCACAGCCGCTGTTATATCTACCTGTGCATGTACCCGCTCTCAGTTTGCGCCTGTTGTCGTCTTTTGGGTCGCCTTCTCAATTCTGATGTCACCATTGTTGTGTTCCTCTCACAGGAAGTGCATATTCTCATCTTCCGACTTGCTTGTGCAATGCTGATAGTGTTCTGGCCCCATCCCACTTTTTCGTGGTTTGTGCGCTTGATTTTTGGTGTTTTGCTGTGACGCTAATGACCAGCTACTTTATGCCTATATTAATTTAAGATGATTGTATGTTCATTATGGCTGAAGGCTCATCTACTATCTCTTCCTCTACAACCCTCACATGTCCTCAGTAGGCTCTATCTTCACAATCACTGCCATCCCCTCCTCTATCTTCACAATCAACAATTCATGTCATCCTCACTGGCTCTAT